>NC_072462.1:9095806-9125806 GCF_027596085.1 Anoplopoma fimbria | reverse complement strand
TGTAGTGGAGTAAAAAGTACAATATTTAACTCTGAGATGTAGTGGAGTAAAAAGTATACTTAGAGATGTAGTGGAGTAAAAAGTACAATACTTACCTCTGAGATGTAAAAAGTGAGATGTAGTGGAGTAAAAAGTAGTAAAAAAAGTACAATACTTACCTCTGAGATTTAGGAGTAAAAAGTACAATACTTACCTCTGAGATGTAGTGGAGTAAAAAGTAAAAACCTCTGAGATGTAGTGGAGTAAAAAGTACAATACTTACCTCTGAGATGTAGTGGAGTAAAAAGTACAATACTTCCCTCTGAGATGTAGTGGAGTAAAAAGTACAATACTTCCCTCTGAGATGTAGTGGAGTAAAAAGTACAATACTTCCCTCTGAGATGGAGTGCATCAGTACAGTAGTCAGCTGATGAAGCCTGAGTCAGCACGCCTCTGGTCTCGTGGCTCTCTGCTGACTAAGAGGAAGTCTGTTTTCAGAACGCTTCTGTGAAGCTGGAGCAGCATAAAGACGCTCTTCATTGCAGCAGTAGCAGGCTGTTTCCTGTTCTGGCTGACTCTCACCACGCGATCCTTGTCCGGGACCGAAAGCTGCAGTCACTTCCTACAAACTAGTATTTCCATGTCCTACTTCACGGTTCGTTTTGTCACCGGGACACAGCATGCTTTCCTTGAAACAAGTGAAGCAGAGCTTAGAGAGCGCAGGACAGTCTCACATCCTGCAGTTTTGGCCCGAGCTGTGTGATGAGGACAGACACAGTTTCCTCCAGGAACTTTCCCAGCTGGACCTTAAGGGACTTAAGGATCACTGTGAGGGAGCTGCGAGGGCTGCGACCTCCCCGTCCGCTAGCCTGGATCAACACATAGAGCCTGTCCCCGCAGAGTCCATCGGCAGCGTGAGGAAGAGTGACAAGGAGTCTCTCGCAGTGTGGGAAAATGAAGGTGAACGTTTTGAGAAGGCTTACGGTAGCTTGTGAGGGAAGTCAGAGAAGAGGAAGATGGGGTCAGGTTGCTGAAAAACAACATGGAGTTGTGTTTTTGTCAGAGATGTTTCAATTTTAAGTGCGATTACCAATGTACATATAGGTGCAGCAGAATCAGCATTAAACCCTTTAAACCAGTATAATCTCCACCAGTCACTGACGTCCACTCAAATACACTTCTTCCAGTTTGAGGTTAAGGAGAGTATTACTTTACCCAGGTTTTTCATTGTTATACTTTACTGCACTACATTTCAGAAGAAATACTGTTAGTAGTTTTACTGCCCTTCACCTTTACTCAACAACTTTTAAGTTATTTTTCAGATTAAGATTGAACATAAAAACATATGATTGGTTATTAAATGCATCCATTATCCACTTCTATTTAAAAGGCAGTGTGTGAAATCTGCTCCTGCAGGTTTCTGATGTTCCAGTAGTTCCAACACGGAGTCAGGAACTTAAAGCTGTTAACTTGCTCCACCTCAGCTCCATTAATGTAGAAAGGGCTGTGTTTCTTCACCTCCTTTTGTTCCCAAATCAACAATCAGCTCTTTGGTGACGTTGAGCAGCAGTTCATAATCTGAGCTCCATTTGAAGGTTTCTCCATATGAAGTCTCAAAATTGTTTGTAATCTGGCTGATGATGGGAGCATCTCCCACTTGATGAAGTGATCTACAGAAATGTCCACAAAATGTTTGCACAGTGGCTGCAAATGCACCACAGCAGGTACAGGCAGGTACACCGAATAAAATCCAATATCAACACTAATACAATATATTTAGCTAAACACTGTTTGTTACCATTCATGACAGAATCTGCACACTCCCAAAACTTAACTGGACTGGCATGGTTTGTCTGTTTCATGTTTAAAACAGAGGTCGTAACATAACAAAAAGAGAAAACATTCTGCTACACCATTTTTCCCCCTGACTTTTCTTAAATCATTGCTTTTGCTTCTGAAATACTATAGAGACTGACCTCCTCATCACTCAATACACCATTACAATTAAACAACCTGAGAAGGGAAACGTCCCGTTCTGGTTGAACTGTGCATGGCTCTTACTCTGTGTCACTGTAAAACAGTCTAATCACTGTTACTCTACTGAAGCTTAACCACAGCATTATGACAGCAGTAACCAGTTCAAGGTTTAACGCCAGCTTGGAAAGTTTTTTTTTTCACGTATACAGTATGATTTAAGGTGTAGTGTGCTATGTATGCCAGTTGTAAAGTTAAAGGCCCTGCTGCTCATGTTACCTCTCTATTATAACAGGGCTTTTGCAAATCTCAGAGAATCGAGTTGGAGTCCTTCTCTTGGCCGGCGGTCAGGGAACCCGTCTTGGTGTTCAGTATCCCAAAGGAATGTATAATGTTGGGCTACCAAGCGGAAAAACATTGTATCAAATCCAGGCAGAGCGTATTCACAAAATCCGGGAGCTGGCCGACAGAAAGTATGACTCAAACTGCACCGTTCCATGGTAAGATCATATGATGGATCCTCCTCCACTTCTCTGATCATGTGTAGGTTCATGCTGACACAGTTAAACTAAATTAAATAAGAGTAAACTAAGACCAGAACCTGACTTTTTCACATTTGATGACATACAAAATTGATTAATAAAAAAATTAAAATAAAACTTAAAACAAGAGCATTTAAGTTTGTTGATGAGGTAACAGAAACTGCCATGACTGTTTACGATTCTAGTGGGATTCCCTTTTTAGTGTGGTCAAGCTATTTATATCTCATATCTAAATGTGATACATTGTAAATTAATCATTTATATTGGTTTTAAGGTCATTTTTAACAAATGGTAGATGGAAACCTAAAGGAACACATTGTTTGCTGATATTGTGTTTTCTATTATATTCCTTTAAAGTTTTTCCAAAAGGCAGAGGGCAGTTTTTAGATTGTATCTATGGTCTCCGTCAATGATTTATGTTGCAGAGTAATTTATCAAAAGAGATGTAAAATGAAGGTTTTACATCTGTTAGTTTATGCAGTCAGCCTGTACATTTTAAAACATTTAATCTCAACTTGAGCTTTTCTCTAGTTACTGCTCTCTGCCTTTGTGTGACAGAACAGCTGTATGTTCAGCAGCTAGATGCTGGGCAGAAAACATACAGTGGGTTTTTAGAGCTGAACCCAAACAGAACATTTGATGATAAATGCTTGTGAGCTTGCTACTACGTGTAATACCTTTCAGCCGCTTTACATGTTTTTTGTTTATGTTATTAATCTTAATGTTAAGTGATTAAAGGAAACATTGCTGTTTTGGCTCTATGATTAAGCTTGGATACGTTTTAAGATAAATAATGTCACCAAGATGATCAAGAGTAAACATTTACACCTTTGTCCATTGCAACTCTTCAGGTACATAATGACCAGTGAGTTCACTTTGGCTCCCACTGAGAAGTTCTTCAAGGAAAACAACTACTTTGGTCTGGAGCCAGCAAACATTGTAATGTTTGAGCAAAGGATGATCCCAGCAGTGACCTTTGACGGAAAGGTCATTCTGCAGGGGAAAGGGAAGATAGCCATGGCCCCAGGTGGGTGCACATCAGTTCCTACTGAAGATCCAGACAAATGTCAATGAGGTCCCATTGGACTCACCTAATGCCACTGATGTATGTTCAAGATAGTTTGAGATAATGTGTCATGTTTCAAAACCTCTCTACTCTCTGACAGATGGTAATGGTGGTCTGTACCAGGCGCTGGTGGACCACAAGGTGCTGGAGGACATGAAGAAGAGGGAAGTGGAGTACCTGCATGTGTACTGTGTTGACAACATCCTGGTCAAAATGGCCGACCCTGTGTTTATTGGGTTCTGTGTGAGCAAAGGGGCTGACTGCGGAGCCAAGGTAGAGTAATATCATACAGTAGATATAAAAAAGTCCATTAAAGGAACAGCTAAACATTTTTGAAATATGCTTATGTGCTTTCTCTCTAAGAGCTAGATGAAAGTATTGATGTCATGTCTGTGCATTAAATACAAAGCTGGAGCAGGGAGGCATCCTTTTAACAATTCTGTTTGGGTCCATAGAGGCAGAGGAGGTTTCTCCTCCTCTATTTTTGAGAGGCAAGATCAAAACATTGGTGTTGGGGGGGGGAATGAGGACAGGCTTCTGCATTTTTCATTGAACATTATAAATAGAGCTAAGTAGCTAACTAGTATAGTAGGCTATTAGTAATAATAATTGTAATAATAATGATAATAATAATAACTGGATTTAAACAGAACTTTTTCAAGGACTAGTTTGTGGAATAGCCTAAAGTATTGGCCGCGTTAGTTTAGCTTCCATCCAGGATCTCCTCCCTCTGTACTCCGGATTCAGTAGCGTTGGTGGTAGGAGGAGATCGTCTCAAGGTCCACACCCCTCAAATGAATCCAATCCCCATGCTTCCTTCTTTGATGATGAGTGTATTTTTTCATATTCCACTGGAGCTCTTGTAATTTAAAAAGAAAATTTGGGATTAGAAAAAATCCAAATTGTGACTTGTGTTTCCATCTGGCCTCTCATCTCTATCATGTGTCAGGTGGTGGAGAAGGCAAACCCTGCTGAGCCAGTTGGCGTGGTTTGCAGGGTGCAAGGCGTCTCCCAGGTAGTGGAGTACAGTGAGATCCAACCAGAGACAGCTGAGCTCCGAGGACCTGGAGGGGAGTTGGTGTACAGTGCTGGAAACATCTGCAATCACTTTTTCACCAGGGCTTTCCTGCAGGATGTAGCTGAGTAAGAGCCTTTAGTGTCCTATGTGCTGACAGCACAGTATGGGAGTCACAGAGTGAGTGAACTCTGGTGTCAAGACTAATTTGAGTGAAAACCACTACCGACAGAGGGTGAGAGGCAGCTTGTGGGTGAAACGGCCATATATTAGGGTCAAATCTGCAATAATTGATCTTTGGCCACTTGGGGCTGAGAAGGAGGAGCAGTCCTGATCTAGGGGTCTACTTTAGATTAATCTGACTACTAAAAAAAGTTGGTGACATTTTGTATTTTTAATATTGTCAAAAAATTCCATGTGCAGACCCAAACCAACAATGCATGTATCTTACTAACAAGATGGTGTGGGTATCTAAAGCCTGACATTTCTTCTGTACCAAAGTGCTCCATTAAAAATCCCAATCAATGAGCCTCGCTGTTGCTCTGGTGACATGTCCCCTCATCACTATGAACACATTCACTGTATTTTCAGAGCTAAACTTTAGAAATAAACTTTTACAACTGGCTTGACTGCCAAACATTTTTTGTGTATATTAATGGCCAGTAGATGATTCTTAAAGATTTTGGTGACTGCCCGGCCTACCCTGTTGCACCATTGTCAGAGTTTGAATTTCAATAACACTTCCTAAATGAAATACAAAAAGCTACAAAAATGGATGGCCAGATTTCTGTGATAGAACTATGAAAATATGTGGATCCCCAGAGGATAAACCCTATATATAATATTCCTTTGCAGGTTGATAAGCCCTGTAAAAAAATGTGTTTGATTTCCTTCTATTCTTTCATCTGACAGGGTTTATGAAGGCCAACTGAAACAACATGTCGCATTCAAGAAAGTACCCTTTGTGGACACATGTGGAAATCGAGTCAAACCCACCAAACCCAATGGCATTAAGATGGAGAAATTTGTTTTTGATGTCTTTCCATTCTCAAGGTATTGTTGATTATTATATTGTGTATTCAGCTATTGACATCTGTTGTTTTACTCTACATAAAATTAAATAAAGTCATACCACAGTATCTACAGCTAATTAAAATATGTATTGTCTGTCTTTGGAAGGAACTTTGTTGCGTTTGAGGTTGTGAGGGAGGATGAGTTTTCCCCACTAAAAAATGCAGATGGAGCAGCCACAGACAGCCCAACCATGGCTAGAAACTCTCTGCTGGCCCAACACTGCCGCTGGGCAACGGCCGCAAAAGCCACGCTGTTAGATGAACAAGGGAATACCCTTCCTCCTACAGCCAGGTAAGGGGACAAGATCCTATATACACCCTGCACTAAAAGATAAGGTCAGAACTTGAACCCTTACCCTGTTTTTATTGCCGGCATTTGAATCTAGCAGGAAAAGCACAGGTAGAACCAATAACATCAATTATGGCAAGATGTCTAATGTGAGAAGTTAGTTTGTTTAAAAAAGCAGCCTGCTACCACCTCTAAAGCTGACTAGTTATATCTTATTTGTTTAATCCACATGTAAAAATGGCATGTCGTGTTTTATGGGGAGCTATGTGCTGATCAAAATCATGGCCGGCTAGAGACTTCCTTGAGTCTGGAAATAGTTGACATTATTTATAGTACAAAACGTTGTCCTTTTATAGACAGGAGAAATGTTTTTGTTTTTTTAATGTGAATATTGACTTGTGAGTGTTTGTATTGAGAGAGACTGGAAACAATCCATCCCTAAAATCCGAAATGAAAATGATCCCACAGGGAATCAGCAGGGGACAACCCTCCAGCACAATGTGAGATTTCACCACTGGTCTCCTACTTTGGTGAGGTGAGTATATATTAGCGTCCACAGATCCATATAAACATTAAGGGTATTAGAGAAAGGTTTGGTTATTGGGTTACAGTGTTAAACTGCTGAAACCTATAAAGCAGTTACAGGTTGTTCTTTGAATAAAAAAAGGTTTCCGTTTTCTCAACTTCATTTAAAATGAATTGTGGCCACTGAATACACTGCTTTCATCTTCAGTGTTTCTGTCTATTAACAGTGGTGTAATTTACCTCCCTCTCACCTCTGCCAGGGCCTGGAGCAGCTGCTCAAAGGGAGGACACTGCCAACTCCTCTCATTCTGGATGAAAAAAAGGCCAGAGAGCTGCAGGCTCAGTAGCAGTTTTCTGAACAATAGAGTTATGGTGACAGGAGCAGATATATCAAAGGCATTCAGGATGGAGGAACCCTGAATGTGTTTGGAAGTATCAGCCCAAGAATGCACAATTGTTTAAATACATATTTGAACTGTATGTGAAGATAATAATTTCAAACTGTCATGCATGTCATGCTATTCTGTCTTTGTTGAGGAAGACCTACAAATCATGTGATGTGTTCAAACAAATAAGACAAATTAGCAATGTGTTTTTGGAATTCATTTTAAGTTTTTGTTTTGTTTTACATAAAACCAGAAATATGATCATAATACCTCACCCTGTGTTTTTGTAAATGGTAAATGGACTGTACTTGTATAGCGCTTTTCTAGTCTTCCGACCACTCAAAGCGCTTTTACAATACTAATCATTCACCCATTCACTCCCATTCATGCACTGATGACAGGAGCTACCATGCAAGGTGCCACCTGCACATCAGGACCCTAACTAACATTCATATACATACATACATACATACATACATACATACATACATACATACATACATGGGCTGTCTTGCCCAAGGACACATCGGCATGGACTGCCGGAGACAGGGATCGAACCGCCTCCTCTGATTGTAGGACGACCCTGCTCTCCACTGAGCCACAGCCGCCCAGTGGTAGTAAATGCATGCAACTCCAGTTCCTTTTACCTTTAGAGTTTGTTTCAGGATAAGTATAAGAATGTTTTATGATATTTTCGGAGAAGTGTTAAGTCAACTGAGTGTTGATAGAGATTTTGGGGAATATTTCCTCAGAATTGTATCATTGTATTTTTACATTTAAATGACTTGAACACTCATATCACATCTTAATTCAACGACTTTTTCGCTTAAACCAACAGTTTACACGTTGTTCAGTTCTGCTAACGCTAGCTAGCCTCATTTAGCTTAGCAGCTAGCGATGGCGCTCCTCTCTCCTTCTCTCTCTCCTTCCCTCTCTCCTTCTCCCTCTCCTTCTCCCTCCTGCTCAGTGTGTCTCATGTTTAGCCATGCCTCTGCCTCCTTTACTGATAAGGGTACATGTAACAAATGTAGTTTGTTTGTTAGGTTGGAGGCGAGGCTCAGTGAGTTAGAGGCCCGGTTCCGCACCATTGAAGCTCAGTCGTTAGCTACTGCAGTTAGCCAGCCCACCCCCGTAGTCGGTGCGGGCCAACCAGACGTAGCTCCTGCTAGCCGTCCCCCGGCAACCCCCAAGCAGCCGGGAGGCTGGGTGACTGTCCGAAGGAAGCATAGTTCTATGTCGAAGCACACGGGTCACCACCAACCGCTTCACGTTTCTAACCGGTTTTCCCCGCTCAGCGACACACCCGCTGAGAAACCAACTCTGGTGATCGGCAGCTCCATTCTGAGAAACGTGAAGTTAGCGAAGACAGGGGCCATAGTTAACTGCATCCCCGGGGCCAGAGCGGGCGACATAGAATCCCATTTGAAACTGCTGGCTAAGGCTAAACGTAAATACAGTACGATTGTTATTCACGTCGGCGGTAATGACACCCGATTACGTCGCTCGGAGGTCACTAAATTGAACGTGGAATCGGTGTGTTCGTACGCAAAGACAATGTCGGACTCCGTAGTATTCTCTGGCCCTCTCCCTAATCTGGTCAATGATGAGATGTATAGCCGCATGTCATCATTCCGCCGCTGGCTGTCGAGGTGGTGTCCTGCAAACAATGTGGACTTCGTAGACAATTGGCATACTTTCTGGGGAAAACCTGGTCTGATTAGGAGAGACGGCATCCATCCTACTTTGGATGGAGCGGATCTCATCTCTAGAAATCTGACCCAGTTTATTAGTGGACCTAATCCATGACCCAGAGTTCAGACCAGGAAGCAGAAGCAGAGTCGCAGTCTTTCACACTTCTCTGCGCTTCCTTTGGAGCAGTTACCCACCCATTTACCCACCCAAAACCCTATAGAGACTGTGTCTGCCCCACGGCCACTTCAATTATTTAAAGTCAACAGAAGAGGAGTTATACAAAATAACTTAATAAAAGTTAAGGCAACCAATGCAACAGTGCATCAAAACAGGACAATTAAATGTGGACTCTTAAATATTAGATCTCTGTCATCTAAGGGTGTAACTAAATGATTTAATATCAGATAATCATATTGATTTATTTTGTCTTACTGAAACCTGGCTGTGTCATGAAGAGTACGTTAGCCTTAATGAATCAACTCCTCCAAGTTATATTAATACTCATATTCCTCGAGGCACAGGCCGAGGAGGTGGAGTAGCAGCTATCTTTGACTCAAGCCTATTAATAAACCCTAAACCTAAATTAAATTACAACTCATTTGAAAGCCTTGTTCTTAGTCTTTCAAACCCGAGCGGGAAAGCATTAAAGTCAATTTTATTTGTTATAGTGTATCGTGCACCAGGTGCGTATTCTGAATTCCTATCTGAATTCTCAGAGTTTTTATCTAGTTTAGTCCTTAAGACAGATAAAGTTATTATTGTAGGGGATTTTAATATTCATGTGGATGTGTATAATGATAGCCTTAGTACTGCGTTTAGTTCATTATTAGATTCTATTGGCTTCTGTCAGTGTGTACATAAACCGACTCACTGTTTTAACCATACCCTCGACCTTGTTCTGGTTTATGGTATTGAAATAGAAAATGTAATTGTCTCTCAACAGAACTCTCTTTTATCGGACCATTATCTAATAACCTTTGAATTTGTTCTACCAGAGTGTACGCCATTAGGCAAAAGTTTCTACACTAGATGTCTATCTGATAATGCTGTAGCTAAATTTAAAGAAGCGATTTCTTCAGGGTTTTATTCAGTACCATTGCTCAATATAACAGAGGACTCCTACGCTAGCTTTAGTCCGTCTCAGATTGACCATCTTGTTGATAGTGCTGCATGCTCACTGCGAATGACACTGGACTCTATAGCTCCTCTAAAAAAGAAGCTAATAAAAGAAAGGAGGTTTGCTCCATGGTATAATCCTCAAACCCGCGATTTAAAGCAAATATCGCGAAAACTTGAAAGGACATGGCGTTCCACCAATGTGGATGAAGCGCGGTTAGTCTGGCGAGACAGTCTTAAAATATATAAGAAGGCACTCCGTAATGCTAGAGCAGCCTATTACTCAGCATTAATAGAGAAAAATAAGAACAACCCCAGGGTTCTCTTCAGCACTGTAGCCAGGCTGACAGAGAGTCACAGCTCTGTTGAGCCGTGTATTCCTATAAACCTCAGTAGTAGTGACTTCATGAACTTCTTTAATGATATGATTCTAACTATTAGAGAAAAAAATTATAATCTACTGCCCTCAACCAGTACCGATCGATCCATAGCTGTAGAACCTGAAATATATTTAGATGGCTTTTCTCCCATCGACCTTCAACAATTGACTTTAACTATTTCTAAGTCTAAACCTTCCACCTGTCTCTTAGACCCGATTCCGACTAGGCTGCTTAAGGAAGTTGTCATATACATTGAATGTGTTGTATCTCTGTTATGCTGTTCATTCTGTACACATGACATCTATTGCATTCTGTCCATCCTGGGAGAAGGATCCCTCCTCTGTCGGTCTCCCATAGGTTTCTTCCTTTTTTTAGGGGAGTTTTTCCCATGCCGATGTGAGGGAAGGACAGAGGATGTCGCATGTGCACATATTGTAAAGCCCTCTGAGGCAAATTTGTAATTTGTGATTCGGGGCTATACAAAATAAACTGAATTGAATTGAATCATACTGATTACAGTAAGTCATGGAAAACTTCAGCAGCTTCCACAGGAGAGCTCAGCTTTGGAGCTGTGAACTACACATACTAGCTTGTCATTAATTTAACAAAGCTAATTTAAAAAACAACAACATGAAAAACCCCATATAACATAAAGAAAGATGGACATAAAAAGTAGACGGTGCTTATTTAGCATGACTTCAAATATGTAGGTCCAAAGATTGTTCCAACAGGAGGATGCACCCAATATAAAAACCATTTCATTTAGTAACACAATGAAAGTAAACAAAGTGTAATTCATGAAGAGTTGTGTTGCCTTCTTTCACAGGAGATGTGTTCAATCCCAGTATTAGCTGTCTGGCATTCTGATACATATGTTATTCTTACAGTGTTGACATGCGTGACGTCAACCAAACTAATAATGAGATGCAGGAGGTTGCACATCTCGGGGCGGTCCTCGCGCATAGTGTCCCTCCCGGCTACTCTTAGCTGGATTGTCTCGTGACCGACGCTGGCCAATCACAGCTAGGACCGCACACGGACAACAACAAAACACAAATGCGTTAAAACAGCAGCCGAAATTCAAATGCTATGTTTTTTTGACCTACATTTAATTCAGCGTTTGACTGAGTCGCGCCGAAGCCTATAAGGAAAAACGCCGCAGATCTCTTGAAGACGGTTGCAATACAACCGGCAGTGCCGGGGCGACGTTAGCCGTTAACGCTAGCCTTCGTACTCCGTGATGTCTCTGCACCGTTAACGTTAATGCGCTGACTCCTTTCATCCTTAAGCTGACGCGATGGACGCTCTAACATGCTAGCACCATGTTCAAAAATGTGTTCGGCTCAGGGTTTCTGGTTAGAACAGCTCATGTGATTTTGACATGGGTCATCACGTTAATACTCTTCCTACATGACACAGGTAAGCACTACGTCATGTGTGTAGCGCTAGCTGCGGGCGTCAAATAATATAAACAATGTGGAATGATTCTTGATGTATAATGACATTATCGTTTATACTGGTGTTGCCATGAAATTCTTTGGATTTATCTGAGCCTGGTTCCTCTCAGCTGGACTTCCCAGTGTGGATCACTGAGTTCATTCACGGTTCCCTGTGTGTTTTGTCTGTCAGAGCTGAGGAAGCAGGAGGAGACGGGCCAGCTCGTGCAACCGGTCCTCTTCGTACTGCTGGTGCTGGTGTCGGTTCTGCTCTATTTCGCTGTCTCTCTGATGGATCCGGGCTTCATCTTGTCTGATGACAGCGATTTACAGGTGATTCCCGTTGCTGATGTGAATCTCCATCATTAGACACGCCGAGATGGTCTAATGAGATATATATATATATATATATATATATATATATATATATATATATATATATATCAACCATTTTTCTTTCAAGGGGTTGGCTTCCTGAGCTGAGAACCATTCCTTGATTTGGGCTGACAGTATCTCTGGCTGCTCCTTCATGCCTTTGCAGATGTATCGTGTTGCAGTGCAGGTGTTGCACACATTAGATGCATCCCTGTTTTTCAGTTCAGCACATCTGTATTCCAGAGAAGGAATTGGTGTTGTATTAGGAGTAATCTAACATTGTTTGTTGTTTGTATTTATGTCATTCATAGGATCTTGAATGAATGAAAGAAACGAGTGTGCAGTAAAGTTTGTCTACTTAAGTTATTCAAAGATTTAGCTATCACCATTCCATACGCCAGTTCTGATAAACAACTTGTGATGAAGACCAAGAAGTAGGTATAGAGACCTGTGGTAAACACAATGTAAGTCAGATTGTGTGGTGTTTAGTGTTTTCGTGTTTGTGGGGACGGGAATGACGAATGAGCACACGCAAAAGGTTGGGATAAAGGCTGTGAATGAAAATTGGACAGTGGCTTCCCTGACCAGTTTGTCTTCTGTGCTGTGCCAGTTCACGCTAGGAGTGACGGAGGAGCAGCAGGACATGATCCCACCCACCACCAAATCTCTGCGACAGCGCCGCTGTGGCCACTGTCTGCTGCAGGTAACCTCCACACACCCTGTCATCACGCTACCATGTGCTCATGTGGCACTCTTATACAGATTCACACAATTAGAAAAAAGTATGGCAAGATTTCTAAAAGTCTGTTGGAACATGTATGGTTTTTCAAAAACAATTTAGAATATAAAAGAAACACTTTCTTTTAGGTCAATTTCTATTCTTGACTTCATACTCTAATCTTGTTTTAATTGAGAGTGAAGGTTCAATCTCGACTCAGGGAACAGTAAGTTAACAAAACATTAAACTCAAGAGTGTCTTATTTGCCTTTTCTCTTTTATCTGCATCTCACATCAGCAGACAGTGTGTCAGTTGTCAAGTATGGAACTTAGATCATGTGTTTAAAGTAATAACAAAAGTTACAACAGACCACAAGTCTTAGAAGAGGGCCTTGAGTTAACTGGTTTCTGAGCCTGTGGGATTGATTGATGGATGGATGGATCAATGAATTGATCGGTTGATTGATTGATATTCTGTAGACATAGTGTTGTAATTTTTCATCTATTTGTGGTAACAGTGTAGCTCTCAGGCTGAAATGTCTCAAATTTCTACAGTACTTCTAAGATACCTCAGTAGTATAGAATAGCAGATGTGTTGCGGAGGAGCCCAGTTGTCTGTTACACACCCATACTACCTCCAGTGAACACATCATCATATGACCCAGCAGTCACTCACTGTGTACAGCAATGTAATGTAAACGTAAACGGGAGTTTAGGAAAAAAGAAGACTCAGGATTGGAACCTGACTGGTGGTATAATACCGACTCACACGAGAGAAGACCGCCAAGTGTAATCTAGATGTAATGTTTTCTGCCACTGTGTAAGATTTATTTTGAATTGTAAGCAGCAAAAAAAGCCTGTTTCTATGTACAGGTCATTATTTCAAACTAAACTATTGAGCTTGTAAAGCCACACACGTTTTGAAAGAAACATCTTAACTCAAGGTCAACTTACTAGCTTTGGAGCTTTCAACCACATCTCTCAGTCTATGTGTAACGCCAACATAATGTGTAAAAAGTGGTTTAGCTGCTTCAGGATCAACAAATAATAAACTGTAATTCCGGTGTGTTCTGTACCGGTTGGTCCTCAACTTCCATCATGAACAGATGTAAATTAATTGTTCAAAGAGGGAAAGTTGTTCCTATTGTGACACAAAAACAAAGATACCAGATTCAACTGCAGCAAAAAACATTCAGTGTATTTCCGTTGTAAATATCATAACTGTAGATTATCCATGTGCTTTGTGAAAGGCTCAGGTCAGCTCATTGTTTTCCTCTCCTCACACCGAGATAAGCCTCCTTTATTCCTGATTTTGTGTTCTGCTGGAGGAGCCACGGACACAGAGATGTGATCTCTGCAGCTCCGGCACAGAAACACGGACCCAAACAGTTTTCTCAGGGACATCATGTGTACTGGCTCAGTGAAAGTCCATAGACTGTCTCATTGCAGCTTGTTTTCCACATTGAGGAGCACCAGCGGTTATTCATTTATAACATTTTCACACAAATGGATTTAAACAGAACACTGGCTAGTTCAAAACAACATGTTTAAACTTTCTGGTTTCGGTCCAAATAGCATGTACAGCGGGTAAAATAAGTATTGAACACGTCACCATTTTTCTCAGAAAATATATTTCTAAAGGTGCTATTGACATGACATTTTCACCAGATGTCGGTAACGGCACAGGTAATCCAGAGGTTATCAAGAATGTCTCGGTACATTTTTCCATTCATCCTTCCTTCAATTATATGAAGTTTGCCAGTGCCGTATGCTGAAAAACAGCCCCACACCATGATGTTCCCACCTCCAAACTTCACTGTTGGTGTGGTGTTTTTGGGGTGGTGCCTTTTGACCTCCAAACACGGTGTGTATTATGGCATCCAAAGAGTTAAATTTTGGTCTCATCTGACCAGACTATATTCTCCCAGTATTTCACAGGCTTGTCTAAATGTTGTGCAGCAAACTTTAAACAACTTCAACATACTTTTTCTTCAGCAATGGAGTCTTGCGAGGTGAGCGTGCATACAGGCCACGGCGGTTGAGTGCATTACTTATTGTTTTCTTTGAAACAATTGTACCTGCTAATTCCAGATCTTTCTGAAGCTCTGCACAAGTGGTCCTTGGCTCTTGGACAACTCTTCTGATAATTCTTTTCACTCCTCTGTCAGAAATCTTGCGAGGAGCACCTGGTCGTGGCCGGTTTATGGTGAAATGATGTTCTTTCCACTTCCAGATTTTGGCCCCAACAGTGCTCACTGGAACATTCAGAAGTTTAGAAATCCTTCTGTAACCAATGCCATCAGTATGTTTTGCAACAATAAGGTTGTGCAGCTCTTGAGAGAGCTCTTTGCTTTTACCCATCATGAGATGTTTCTTGTGTGACACCTTGGTAATGAGACACCTTTTTATAGGCCATCAGTTGGGACTGAACCAGCTGATATTAATTTGCACTGACAAGGGGCAGGATTGCTTTCTAATTACTGATAGATTTCAGCTGGTGTCTTGGCTTTCCATGCCTTTTTGCACCTCCCTTTCTTCGTGTTGAATACTTTTTCCCTGTGTCATTCCATTTTATTACACATAACTTCATTTCTGAACTTATTTGTTTTGTTTTCTTCGTATGTATGGATTACTTGGGTTGTTACCGACATCTGATGAATATTTCACGTCAATAGCACCTTTAGAAATATATTTACTGAGAAAAATGGTCACGTGTTCAATACTTATTTTACCCGCTGTATGTTTCATCTAAATACAATGACCTTTGTTCCAAGCAGCAGCCAATGAGATCAAAGCACTGCCAGACGTGTCAGCACTGTGTCCGGCGGTACGACCATCACTGCCCCTGGATCGAGAACTGTGTTGGCGAGAGGAACCACCGCTGGTTTGTGCTTTACCTGGCTGTCCAGCTGCTGGTGCTGCTGTGGGGGCTGCACATTGCCTGGTAAGTACAACACCGTCACCGATCACAGATCCAGTGCTGTCAGGTTATAGTTGCAGCTGCAAAACCTCCAAAGATGGCTTATCTCTTGCTTGTTTCATCATCAGGACGGGTTTCAGTTACGCCCCCAGCTGGCAGCTGTGGCTGCGTACCAACGGCATGCTGCTGGCCGTGGCCGTGCTGGTGGCTCTGCTCTCGCTGATCGTGCTGCTCCTGCTCGGCTCCCACCTCTACCTGGTGTCTCTCAACACCACCACCTGGGAGTTCATGTCGCGCCACCGCATCTCCTACCTAAAACACTGCGGCGCTGATGAAAACCCCTTCGACCGCGGTACATTCAACAACCTTTGGGGTTTCTTCTGCGTGTGGGGCACAGTGGTGTGGGAACAGGTGTACTTCAGGGAGGGCAGTGACCAGGTCTAGGACTACGTGACATTAACAGACTGAAACGAATTTCACTCATGAGCACCCTCTCTGGATTCGGGATCAGACACGTGACTACAAAGTTGGGAGATTAAGTATGCTTGTGTGCAGTTAACCTTTATAAAGACACTTGACACTCGCGTTGTTGTCCCACATTTACCATCTCTCCTCTCAGTGGCTCATCACTGCAGAGCACTTGGAGTCCAGACCTTCTGTTTTTCAGCGAAGTGGCCATCAACAGAAGGACGACAGGTTACCAGCACTACAGCTTTTATCAAAGAGTCGTTTACAGCCATTAGGGATACAGTAGCATTCCAGGCCCTTTTCTATCTGATGTTAGGGCTGTGATGAAGCTTGGCCTAATGCCCTGTTGACTCGAGCTTGGTCTTTGTTTATGCACCCACATCTGACCTGACCCTTGCTTCTACATACTCTACTCAATCATTTCTGTGAGCAGTGAACATTGTAAACCCGACTGTTAAATCATTTGAAGTTTACTTTTTATACATGTAAAATATTGCATAACGGTTGATTTAAAAAAAAAAAAAAAAAAAAAAAAAGATATATATATTTGTTTAAGGTGCATGTGTAGACAATCCAGATGTGTGGTTGCTATGGTTTCTCTGTTTACTCACTGCAGTCAGATCCTGATTGACAGGTGAAATAATTGGTACATTTGTTTTTACTGTATAAAGCTTCATTCGGTTCTCGTTTCATGTGATTGGTTGCTGTAATTGCTGAGTTGTATTTATTCTGCAGAGAGGTTTTACAGGGTTCACATGCTGCAACAGCTTCAGTCGTAAAACAATAACATGTTAGCTGAAGTGGGAGAACGACAAGTTAACATCAGGCATTCTTTTCAAACCTCAGTTGATTTTAAATATGACGGTAGCTGTATTGTTCCTAGCATTTCATCCAACCGTGACGTACAGGAGGCTTTGACTATCAATGGACAGCATTTCAAGCTATTTTATATTGTATATAATTTTGTAACTATTTTGAACCAGAAAATGTCTCTAGATTTTTGTATGACTATTTAAATGGAGTAAGTTGAAGAACAGTGTGCAGCGGTAGCTAAGAGTGAGAAGAGAGCTCTAAGTGCGATACATTGTTTCTTTGTGCAATAGTTACCTTGTAGGACAGCAATAAATGTGTTGGACTCAATGTACAGCAGGAGGGTTGGATCAAATGCACACTGCCTCCAGTTGGATTCAATGTCAGTGAGAGCTCTGTTTTTTAAGAATAATCTTGTAATTCATGTTGTGTACTTCTGAATTATATGCAATACTGTCATGCAATGTTTCTACTACTTTAAATTGACTATACATCAATAAATAAATGTTAATGATGAGTTTCCTGGTCATTTAAAGTCCAGCAGATATCAGTTTATTCATTCATATTTCCTTATGTTGCTTACACTTTACTTATAGGCTGGTGTGTTCTATATGAGCATAATCTTCATGATAGTATCGTTTTGAAAATAACAAATATAGTTGTAATGACTGGGCAATCACTATGAAGAACTAAAATCAACAGTTTGGCTATTTATAGTATTACATCCCCAACAACATAGAGGAGGTTATTAACAGATGGACGTATAATGGTTATAATAAATAGCAGAAGATACAGAAGATCACAAATATTTACAGTTTAGTTCTTGGGCCGAAAGGCTGGACAATGTCCATTTGTAAAACTATTGCACTGGTGACATACTTCATACAGTGTGAAAGGTAATCGGTCCTACAGCTTGATGATAGAAACAGTCAGCATGAAAAAGCCGCCTGGCTGCAGCCTGAGGCACTTCACCCACGATCTTTGTAGTGTTTGAACCAGCCACAGAAATGGCGAGAACCTAAAACCGTGGGGACTTGGAAAAGGCAGGACAGTAGTTTCTCAGCTTCTGTTAAATCAGAAGAGCTTTATGGCAAATAAAAGTAGGTATAACACCTTTCAGAGTGAATGAGGGAGTCCATTTGGTCAACTCATGAAAGAGAAGTCAAAGTCAGCAAAGATTTCTTGTTGCTCAGCAGTGAGGACGCAGGCTGTCTGTGGGGGGGTGAGGACTGGCTTGAGACGAGTGAACTCCTCGTCGAAGTTACTGACGTCCTTCAGCGCTCTGATGACCGGCAGGAAGGGAGGCTTCATGTTTTTGGCCAGCAGAGCGCCCCAGTCCATTCCCTGTGAACAGACAACGAGGAGCAGGAATCACTAAAAACATCACACGGACAAACACCTGACATTCAATATGCAGTTAGTGCTGGAAAGAGGCTCAAGTTGGTGTTCAATAAAAATAGATTCATCTGGTTCATAATGTATCATCATCATCATCATCTTTTTCACAGCAGCCGTCATTGACGTTATCAATTATGTGCTCTAACTGCTATAACAAACTAGATTTCCACCTTGCGGTTATATGCCTCGGCCAAGCAGACATGTTGCAATTTACATCGTAATTTTCCAAAAAAGTAAAGCATATTATACCTTTAAGAGGCGCTGGATTATTTAAACAATATTATCATATGTTTATTATTGACATGATAGTAGCATTTCATTTTTTAATATCACAGTTATCGTCAATACCAGCGCATTGCAACACCCTTAATGTCATAAAGTGTGAAATGTTCTTTTAAAAGATGAA
The DNA here is from genome assembly GCF_027596085.1 of Anoplopoma fimbria. Taxonomy (NCBI): domain Eukaryota; kingdom Metazoa; phylum Chordata; class Actinopteri; order Perciformes; family Anoplopomatidae; genus Anoplopoma; species Anoplopoma fimbria. The sequence goes on along the minus strand of NC_072462.1, from coordinate 9,107,239 downwards.
GGTCACATTTTACTCTTGTTGATTATTATGGTCTCACACAGAAGTTTGCAAAACTAGAACTACACAACTGATGTATTGTCTTCATTCTACTTAAAATTAGCTTTATTGTGAAATAGTGAAAGCTGAAGAAGCCTTAAAGCAGGAGAAAGAACTCTACTAGCTCATCTCTGCAGGGCAACCAGAGCTCAGGAATACAGGTGTTTGTCCTGAGTTCAAGCTGTAAAGAGTGAAGAGGTGACAGTGGAAGATGGCCAGCAGAGCCTGGCTGGATAATGACCTGAAAGAATTTGTGTCTTTTGATCTCAGAGGCATCTTCCTGGCCTCCTCCCAGTCTCATCTCAGGATTCTTCTGCAGCAGCTAAAACACAGTGAAAGCAATGGATAGGAGTTAATACACATGAGATCATTCAGATCACGAGAAAACTCCTGTAGAGAATCCAGATCAATTTGTTGAGGCCAACCTTTTCAAGGACGGACACGGACTGAGGAGAAAGGAAGCGAGGGAAGCGCACGTCATCGTTGACGATGCTGTCAAACACCTCCTCCTCATCATCACCTGGGAAAGGAGACTGAGAACAGAGAGCAGCACAAACTGAATGCTGTTCTAGAAGATTCTCTTTCTAATTTGGTTATATTAATGTACAGGTGGATCAACTGAGTCAACTGAGTGTGTCTGCATTTGAGCTCAACATCTGAGAAACTTTTAGAAATTGTCTACAAGAGGAGAGGAGTATAGTATAGGAGTTTACTAAACTATATCCACTTTAAGGAGATGTGTTGTGGTCAGTTAATCAAACTGCCTTTGCCTGGTTCACTTAGTCATGTTTATACTGACCTCCCCCACCATCATCTCATAGATGAGGACCCCCAGCCCCCACCAGTCCACACTGCGGGTGTAGGTGTTCTCAGTCAGCACCTCTGGGGCCAGAAACTCTGGTGTGCCGCAGAATGTTGTGGTGCGATCGCCGTGGCCCATACCTACACACAGAGCAGCCTTACTACACACACATCCCACACTCGCACTCATAGGTTTACATGCAGTTATTACAGAACACTACTGAGATGAGCTCCTGTGTGCCATCAAATGAACAGGTGTTCACGTTCTAAGCCTGCACACAGAATCCTGTCATGAGAAGAACGCTTCTATACCAACTATGAAATGATTGCCATGTACTGTAGGTAAAAAGGTTACGTCACTTTTAGGCGTTATACTTTTACTGGAGCTTAAACAATGACATGATGAACTCACCTTCTTTGCACAAGCCAAAGTCTGCTATCCTGACAAAACCATCTGCATCCATCAGCAGATTATCCAGCTTCAGGTCCCTGACAGACAGACACAAACCAACATGCAACATGCTCCCAACATGCAGCCAGGTATAAAGTAAAACTGTTCTGAAAGCTGCCAGAGGAGGACTCACCTGTAAACTATTTGGTTTTGGTGTAGAAACTCCAGGCCGAGCAGCACACAGGACGAATAAAACCTGAAACCAGAGAGAGAGGGATGAAATAATAGCAGCATCCTGTGTCTTTGCTGCATGTCAGTGGACTTTACAGAGCGATGTGTGCTCACCGGGCCTGTTTCTCAGTAAAGATGCTGGTGTGAATGTGTGTCATGAGGTCTCCTCCGGGGGAGTAAGCCATCACAAAACACACGTGGTCCGCAGTCTGAAAGCAGCCGTACAGGTTCACCAGGAAAGGATGCTGTGAAGTGTTGATCACTTCAAAAATCCTCTTTTCACACATGAGGCTGAACACAAACACACAGGGATGTTTAGAGATATGTCATATTTAACTCAAAAGCTTTTCCAAACATGCTTCACTCTACCCAACATTAATGATGTATTACACCCTATGTATTCAGAATATTTGTTATCATGACTTCATGAAAAAACACCTTCACTGAAAAGATGGTTACTGAATGCTGTATCTTTATAACAATTCAATATTTCACTATTATTTGAAGGTGCCCTATTATGCTTTTCCACTTTTTCCCACTTCTTTAGTGTGTTATATATATTTTTGTACATGTAAAAGGTCCATAGAGTGTAAAACCTGAAGTCCACGCCTAAAAGGAGTTACCCTCCCCCTCAGAAGCTCCTGAGTTGCCTGAAACGGCTCGATTGAATTCTCTCCTTCACTTCTGTAACTTTATGAGGTCACAATGTTACGGAAGTGACGTAAAACTCCTTCCGGCTAGTTTGGCCCTCAAACAACAAAAGAGAGAGACGGAGCTGAAGCTCCGGAGGAAGAGTTTTTTGAAATGTGAAACATTGACCAATCACAACAGAGCGGGCTAGCTGACCAACCAGGGCAGACTTTGCTTTCTGGAGGGAGGAGCAAGTGCTACAATGGAGCGTTTCAGAGAGAGGGTGAGAAGAGGTATTGCAGGACAGCCAGGATGAGAAACACAAGGAGGTTTATGAGCATTAACGCATGTAAACATGTTGTACTGTAACTTGAGATAAAAACATGCACCTGGAAAATAGCATAATAGGGCCTGTTTAAGTACAAGACAGCAATTTGTTGTAGTTCAGTTTTACTTTATGAAATTAAATTAGCTTGTAATAGTAACCCCTTAATCACATAATTTTTTGATAGCTTACTTTATAGCTTGTGGGTTTAGTCCTCAGACAACACAGCCCATCAATGCAATGCTTTTCAGAAGGACTACAAACATCACTCAGCCTATTTCTTGCTGGACAAAGTTGAATTAGCGCTGACAAAAAGTTCACTGTGATGAAGCAGGAAAATTAATTTTACTACTTTAGTGACGTGAACTGAAACCAATACCGTTATAAACCAAGCTAACAGCTTTAAAGTAGTATTCAGCAGCATTCAGCATAGGAGCAGAAAGTTCTCCAGTGGCCTGAACTGCCAAGTGAGATTAGTGGGTTATCCAGCTATCTGTGGGATAAGAGAGGGGGTTATCCGGTATAGCAAACCCGGCTCACTTTTAATTGGCAAGATCACCATGGTAACAGATGCTGCATGGCTAACCTGCTCAAGAACAGGTCAATAGAACCACTTTGCTGATCCAAGCTTTCAGTGTATCCACTTTGGTTTGAACAGAGGGATAGTTTACCACACTATATTTCACATATAGCAGCAGGATTCCTGTGAGGAGGCTGAAAAGCTTTCACCTTGTATTCCTCGCTGCAGCTCATAATAATAGTAAAAAATGAATCCACACACTGTAACTTAGCTCCAGTTATTGTAAATGCAACATTTCAGTCAGATAGACCTCGTCAGGCATTAATAATTACTTTCTTCCTCTCTCCTCTCCGCTTTGGCTCAACAAACAGTCTGACATTACTTTGAACTTTTTATGATAATTTAGTTTATGAAACAGAAAAGAAAAAATACTCACTCTATACTACTGAAAATGTTGAAAATACCAAACCCATTTATTAAGGCATATTTGAAAAAGAAATGACCAACCATTACTGATTTAATATCATATTAAGTACTTAATTCATGGTTCTGCTGACATGACTTGTAATAAACAGCTCACATGAGCGCGAGTTAACAAAGCCAGTTGATGCCAGGTACTCATGATCACTGGGAAGCCAGGTACAGTGGGGCAAAAAAGTATTTAGTCAGCCACCAATTGTGCAAGTTCTCCCACTTAAAAAGATGAGAGACGCCTGTAATTTTCATCATAGGTACACTTCAACTATGAGAGACAGAATGGGGGGAAAGAATCCAGGAAATCACATTGTAGGATTTTTAATGAATTAATTGGTAAATTCCTCGGTAAAATAAGTATTTGGTCACCTACAAACAAGCAAGATTTCTGGCTCTCACAGACCTGTAACTTCTTCTTTAAGAGGATCCTCTGTCCTCCACTCGTTACCTGTATTAATGGCACCTGTTTGAACTTGTTATCAGTATAAAAGACACCTGTCCACAACCTCAAACAATCACACTCCAAACTCCACTATGGCCAAGACCAAAGAGCTGTCAAAGGACACCAGAAACAAAATTGTAGACCTGCACCAGGCTGGGAAGACTGAATCTGCAATAGGTAAGCAGCTTGGTGTGAAGAAATCAACTGTGAGCAATTATTAGAAAATGGAAGACATACAAGACCACGGATAATCTCCCTCGATCTGGGGCTCCACGCAAGATCTCACCCCGTGGGGCGAAAATGATCACAAGAACGGTGAACAAAAATCCCAGAACCACACGGGGGGACCTAGTGAATGACCTGCAGAGAGCTGGGACCAAAGTAACAAAGGCTACCATCAGTAACACACTACGCCGCCAGGGACTCAAATCCTGCAGTGCCAGACGTGTCCCCCTGCTTAAGCCAGTACATGTCCAGGCCCGTCTGAAGTTTGCTAGAGAGCATTTGGATGATCCAGAAGAGGATTGGGAGAATGTCATATGGTCAGATGAAACCAAAATAGAACTTTTTGGTAAAAACTCAACTCGTCGTGTTTGGAGGAGAAAGAATGCCGAGTTGCATCCAAAGAACACCATACCTACTGTGAAGCATGGGGGTGGAAACATCATGCTTTGGGGCTGCTTTTCTGCAAGGGGACCAGGACGACTGATCCGTGTAAAGGAAAGAATGAATGGGGCCATGTATCGTGAGATTTTGAGTGAAAACCTCCTTCCATCAGCAAGGGCATTGAAGATGAAACGTGGCTGGGTCTTTCAGCATGACAATGATCCCAAACACACCGCCCGGGCAACGAAGGAGTGGCTTCGTAAGAAGCATTTCAAGGTCCTGGAGTGGCCTAGCCAGTCTCCAGATCTCAACCCCATAGAAAATCTGTGGAGGGAGTTGAAAGTCTGTGTTGCCCAGCGACAGCCCCAAAACATCACTGCTCTAGAGGAGATCTGCATGGAGGAATGGGCCAAAATACCAGCAACAGTGTGTGAAAAGCTTGTGAAGACTTACAGAAAACGTTTGACCTCTGTCATTGCCAACAAAGGGTATATAACAAAGTATTGAGATGAACTTTTGTTATTGACCAAATACTTATTTTCCACCATAATTTGCAAATATATTCTTTAAAAATCAGACAATGTGATTTTCAGGAATTTTTTTTCTCATTTTGTCTCTCATAGTTTAGGTATACCTATGATGAAAAGTACAGGCCTCTCTCATCTTTTAAGTGGGAGAACTTGCACAATTGGTGGCTGACTAAATACTTTTTTGCCCCACTGTAACTTAAAGAAACACACAAAGTAGAACTTGCTCTAGGATTCAGGCCCCTGGTGCAGTCCAATATTTAAACATGAGAATTGGAAAGAAGCATCCACTCTATAATTATATTTCAAGGGATTTCTCACCTGTCAACTTCGTCACGTGTTACGATGTCTCCTTTCTTCAGGGCTTTGATGGCATACAGTTTGCCTGACTTCTTACTCTCTGCTAGCAGCACCTTTCATCAGTTACAAGGTACAGGAGAAATATTTGAAGGTTAATATGCGTCATAGTACTTGGGTGCTTTTTCTGATCAAAACACTGCTACTGATATTTTTACAGATGGAACACAGAGGAGATGCGTACCTTACCAAAGTGACCTCTCCCCAGAACTGAAATGCAGGTGAAGTCTTTTATCTGAAGTCCTTCATCCCTCCTGCAGCACAGCACAAAAGTGAACACATAGTTTGCAACTCAAGAATTTCTAACCTGTTTTCTGGTTTTGTTTCTGTGTTCTCTGCATTCATCACATGAATGAAAGAGTACTACTAGATGTACAGTCTTTATGACCAGAACTTTAAATGCTATCAAGCTTAGCAAAGAAGGAAGAAAGAGACTTTTCCTACCAGCTACACTGTATAATGTTATGTTTTAACTCACATGGAGCTCAATACAACATTTATGTCTCATGTTAAGATGAATGTTTGATGCAGTTTTCACTGTCTGGTTAATACAGGATCAAACTGATATGGAAATTCACCCTCTCACACAAGGCCTTCTGTTGTTATATATACATACACAAACACTCTATCACACTCCAAACAAAGGCAGAAAATGTCCACATTAGTGCTCAGTCTGACTTACTGTGGAGGTGGATGAATTGAGGGATGTCGCTTGGTCTCACCAGGACACTGGTTTCACAGACAACAGAGATTAACTGACACAACTGATACACTCAAACTATTTAAAATGAAACAGAAACATTAGTACTGGAACAAAACCACTGCTCTAGATCATTACCTTAATCTTAATATTATACAAAGTAAATACTCTCTGCCATTCAGCACTTGTTTTACTTGTATTAATATTTGTAGAATGCTGCTTACTGGTGGAGAGTCTTTAGTGCTCTTTCTCATGCGATGTGGAGATCTGCATGGTTGTTCTTCATTCACATTTAGACTCATCACAGCAGGTTCTCTGAAAACAAGAGGAAGAGCTGCTTCACTATTGTGGTTGTGCTGGTGTTAGTATTGTTGACTACCTTCAGTGATGTACCCTGATTTTCTTAACTTCTTTGAGCAAAATCTCCACAACACTCAAACTAAGGGTAGTGTCTCAAAACCGCTTATACGTGGCCGTAAAATAAATTACATGTTGGCCTGCTTACCAAACCATAACAAGCTCTAGTACTAACTAACAAAATAACAAATATACTAAAAGCCCTTGTGCTTTTTTTTTTTTTGCTTTGTTAGGCTTTCTGCCTGCAGCTGGCACCTCCTAAACCATCATGTGGAATACTTCGAGAACCGTTATAACCGTTTTCCTATGATACTCATTTTTTCGGTCCTCCTTTTATCTTATTTTATAGTGAACTGATTTTTATGATTTCTGTGTACCAATTCATGGAAAACTTGCCTTTAAAATGGATTTACGATGTATATTAAATGGATGGTGGATGTGGGACTGATTCTTAATAAACTACTACAGTTTGTGTGTTGATGTTGATGAAGGAACATGTCACCATGACAACAGTGAGGCTCATTGATGTGTTTTAATGGAGTTCTATGGACAGAGGAAGAAGAGACATCCACACACTCTACTTGTTAGTAGATACTGTCACTGTTGGTTTGGCTCTTTTCATAGGTTTTGTTGACAATAAATCAAATATAAAATATAAAAATAAATCAATATCACATGCCATTATCCTTAAATTGTGCTCACTTTATAACCTTACATATTTTTTATCAAACAACCACTGTGTCATACTTTTCATAACTCTGAATGAAGGTCAGTGACAATGTCGCCATCAGCCCTTCATTCTCTCTAGTCTCAAATTTCATGAGTGGGGGAAAAACGTCCTCAAGTTACCATGGAAACTACCCAAAGAAGTTAATAGCTCACTTTAGTAACAGCTCTTTCATGGATGTAACAGAGATTTGTCTGGGTCACCACAGAGCCTTACCGTGCCGGAGAAGTATTGGAGGATGGGGGGGCAGTGTTCGGGCCTGCTAATGGAGGGCTCATGGGCTCCAGGGAGCTGCAGGGAGGCAGGATGCTCATCATCAAACGGCCCCATGTGGCAAAGTTCATGTTCATCTGGGCAGCACGCAGGAAGTCCTTCCCTGTTAGGAGAAATGGGGACAAAAGAGATCAAATCTTCCTTTAGTATGAAAGTAGTGCGAAAAGAAAAACTATATTTGAAATAACACATCTTTCTGATTCACCTTTTTATGTTTTAATTAGCCAATTCATTTTAATTTGTTTATTTCTATAGCACATTTTGTATTCAAGGGAAATTCAATGTGCTTTATATAAAAAATACATAAAAAGGGGATCCATTCATAAAATAGGATTAAAAGTTCATTAAGTACATTGAATGGTCATTAAACAGAGAGTAATATAATTATAAGATAACCAGTATAAACACTCAATCATAGGCACACGAAAAGAGAAGGTTTTAACCTGGATTAAAAAATTGCTACCACTGAAGGCTGTTTAGTAGTTGTTTTGATATGGCTGCTGAAAGTGAGATCAGAGTCTATTAGAACACCAAGATTCCCCACTTGGTCTTTTTTTTCTTTTAGAGATTGGAGTTGTAGTTCTCTTGTCTTTGTTGTCAAACACAATAACCTCTGTTTCGTTCTTATTTAGTTGCAGAAACGTTTTGCTCACCAGATTATTTATCTGCTCTAAACAATGACGCAGTGATTCTATTGGGCTAAAGTCATCAGGTGAGAGGGCCAGGTAAATTACAGTATCATCTGATCCGAATGCAAGACGAAAATCACTGTTGTTGTTCTGTTCAATTTAGAAGGCAATATTAGAGAATAAACAGAAGAGGTTCAAGAGCTGTTCCCTGGGGGATTCCGTATGTCATAAACAATCAAACTGGAAACTGCAAATTGTGCCAAAGTAGCCCCTGCCTTATTAACAAGACCTGAATCAATTACGGACTGCTAAGGAAAAGTCTTTCCCAATTTTCTAACCTGTCCAGCACTATTCTATGATCTACATTGTCAAATGCCACACTGAGCGTAAAACCAGAACTGATATATTACCTAAATGAATATTCAGCCGAATTATTTAACATATTTATAAGACCTGTTTCAGTACCGTGACCAGGTTGGAAGCCTGATTGTAATTTGTTAAAGTGACCCCATGACTTCGAGAAAGAAAGGAGAAATTGCTGAGTTGATAACACTTTTCTCAATGACCTTAGCTATGAAACTAAGATCTGAGACAGGTCAATAGTTGTTTAACACAGTTGCATCTAGAGTTCTCTTTTTTAAGAGTGGCTTAATGGCAGCTATTTTAGTGACTTTGGTAAAGTACCTGATAGCAGTGAGTTTGCTGGAATCAGTTTTTCAAAGTTTTTTTAATTTTTTTTTAAGTTAGACGGCAGTTTGTCGAGACGTGTCGATGATTTAAAATGTAAAACAGTTTCTCTAGCGTAACCTGGTTAAAAGTATCAACCTGTGACATAATAGTCATCATATTTTTAGGTTGTCCAAGATTGCAGTTTAGATTTTTTCCCTATTAAGCAATCAAATTCTGGGGTAATTGTTATAAACTTGTTAACCAAGGCAAAAAGAGTGCTGCAGGGATGATGTTTTTTGAAGACCAACAGGAAGTCAGCATCACACTGGTTCCTATGACCAAGCCAATAGGATTTTTTTTTTTATTGGATTTTGGATACTGCAGATACTCTGGTAAACAAATGTTAAAAATACTTAGACGTTTTCTTCATCAGGATAATCTTCGCATATGAATATAAAGTAAAAGTTATCGTTAGGCTACAAGGGAACTATACCACGGTCACGTGACTTTACGTCGCCACCACTCAGCTAAAGGACGACTAATGTTCTAGTGAGGACATTAAGTCTTCTAATTTAGAAGACATGTAAAAGCTTCTAAATTCACCAGAGGGGTATTTACTGACCGATTTTATACCAGAGAACAAAATGATAAACTCGTCAGCTTGTGTTAATCACATACTTTATTTCAGATATACTCATACTTATATACTCATTCGTGCAGCGCTCTATTGTTGTTTAAATCTTAGAGAAATGTAGCTGTTTAGCCCCGCATAACTTATGGTTAAATTACAAAGGCTTCGTTTTAAAAGATAATGAGATTTGTAGTTTTTCTCCATTTAGGCACAGTCTTTTTAGTGTTTTTTTATCATCATGGTATTTCTACATGGTGTCTTCTGTTTGATCAACTTTTCTTTACTTTTACCAGTGCGACAGCACTCAGGATATTCAAAATGATCAAGTTTCAGATTTCTTTGAGTGCATCAACTCTGTCCGCACTCTTGATTGTTGATAGTTTCCTTCATAAACTGAGCACTGGTTCTCTCATTTATGTACCTTTTCTTAACAGAAACAGAGCTAATTTGAGCATCAGGTGTAATCAGTTATTCAAAGAATAAGTCATCAGAAAATTCCATGTCCTTAACCATAACAGAAAGCATGTTAAAGTATTTAGAAAAAAACCAATCCAAGGTGTGGCTTTGAGTGTGCCTAGGTTCACGAGAGACCAAAAGTGTCAAGCATTGCAAAAAGTTCTGAGGTATAATTAACCATTTTATTGTCTATGTCAATGTCAATATCCAGAGTTATGATTCAAAAGTTGTAATCCATAGTGATAACTGAAAGTAGTAAACTTGTCGATAACATTTTTAACTTGGAGGTATCTTAAAGTCTTTTAATGGTAAAAAATAAATTAAACACCCTTCAGTACGAAACTGAGGTATTCAAAAGGATTAAATTGGTGGTGTAATCTCTTTGTATTGGAATTAAACTTTAAATAAAGCAGCTCCTCCTCCTCCTGTCTTGCCAGTTGGGCAGGTCTTCATAAAACGTATTGTTACTGGTGCCGTCTCATTGAGAACTTTACCTCTGCTGCATTCTGCTAACCACGTGTCAGTAAGAAACAGAGAATCATTATTGTAGGATGAATTCAGATATTAAGTAAAGCTAGCTTTGCAGAGATCAGAGGGGCCCTTTAGGCAGTCTGAGGCTGTCTTGGCACAGGTAACAGATTCAACTAGTTTACCTTATAAATTGAATACACCCAATTCATTCTATTTCTAATCAACACCAGAATAAAGCAAAGATGGTCCAAGCCCTTTAGAAAGTGTACCGGTGTACGAGGTCCATTGTGATATGGACTAGGACCGGAGGGGTAGTAAATGCTCTATGCCAGGTTGGCAGAAAGCACCTGCGTGGCAGCTTAGTTTAAATAGAGACCATCTGCACTGAAAACATGTCCATGATTCCAGAAGTGATTCAAATTGTTGTTTAAGTGCATTCCATTGGTATTGAATGCAGACAAGAGCCAGATGTTGAGGCTGAGCGGCCTAATGAAATGCCCCATTCCGTGGATCAGAATATAGACCCGAGATGTAAATACTTCTATGGAACTGTTTGAGGACGTTGAAGAAATACCAGAAGACTTTTTTTAACAGTTCTGGCTGTTTTCTCTTAGTGTCATTTGTACCAACATGTATGAGAGTCGTGTCAACCTCAGGGTGGAATTAAAAAGGTTAAAAAATAAAAAGAGTATGAGCTCTGTGGACGGTCACATTACAATCTAAGGCTTGCAATCAACGAAATGTGAAAAAAAAAAGGCAAAAACCACAATCCCTATAAAAGGTCAAACTATGTGTCTTGGAAACTTGGAGGTGTAAACTGATCATCCAAGTTATAGTGTGTATGTCAATTTTTATCATGTATTTTTTGAATGTTTGGCTAAGAGCCGAATTAATTGCTTTGTTGTTAGTATGATGTCACCTGGTCTCCTGCTCTTTACACCAAGGACCAAAATCAAAACGTCGTCCTTGTAGTTGTATGTAACTTGATGTCCTCCTTCTCATTATGACAACAGTAAACTGAACCAAAACTGTCTGAGAACTAACAATGATAAATAAACAAATAAATTACATCTCAAGAAAGAACTGATGCAATGCAATATCAATAAATGTTGTTACCTTTTTCTTTAGGGAAAATCCTCCTCTGCCTCTGGAGTTTGGAGCGCCGCTCAATAACAGGATT